>NC_068360.1:48227134-48230816 GCF_020536995.1 Dreissena polymorpha
TTTTATATGTAATAAAGAAGGAAATTAATTGCGCATGTGTAACCTTTAAGCACATCCGGAATAATTTGTTGTCTGCAAAAAAAGACAAAATGGAGGCTTATAAGCAGGCTGTTTGGAAAAAATCTATGGCAAATGTCATTTGGACCCAGTAAAAGGGTATATTATGTGGGATGGGTGCTCCAGTGAACATAGAGGGTTAGATATGGGAAAATCAAAGCGAATGTCCACCCGAGCACCCATCCAAGACACACTATGTCCATCGCATAGTTTTTCAGTTTCACTTTGGCATTAATTTGGATCCCTCTCAGCATTTATGTCATAAAACCTTGTGTTGAAGTCCCCATCATTTAGTTTTAGAACCGGTTTCGCTAAATAATGCTCGCAAAGTTTGCGCCCAAAGCGGCAGTTGCACAGGTCATGTTGACCACCCTGCCTGCCTGGTCTACAAGTAAGCCATTTTAGCTATTTGTTTTGTTTGCAAACTAAACTAAACTTATTTAAAAAAAAATTTTGTAATCATACAACATTGGCCTAAAATAACTTTTTGCTATGTATTGATGCATAAAAACAAGGCATCAAACAACATAAGTAACTCGTCGGCTTGTTAAATAACATTCGGATGAAATAATTGCTTAATATGTTGCCAGACGTATTAAATTATACGTAATTGTGGTCTTGTAACTGTCCGACACGTCTAATACCATGTACAGTGTCAGTGAGACCTTTATTGTAATGCAAGCGTTCGTGTAAATGGTAACGGCGCTGTCGTGCCGCATACCTAGTAATTTTGAGTTTTTGGATAACATCATTGTTTGGCTTTTTTGATATGGCATCTGTCTTCCTTCTTTGGACGTATGACCAAAGAAACCTTTTGTAAGAGTTGCCCCCAGTGATTTGGTTTTTATCAGCATTGATACTGCATACCCATTATTAAGTTTAAGAACTTGGTCATAAATCCTTCCCGCATAGTTCCTTGGGTTAGTGATCATTTTTGGGTTTACAGCTTGGTAGGATCGATTCACGGCCTCACACTTTTGCGTAGATGTCAATAATTGTGTTTTATCAAGGCTAAGGGAGACAGCATGATGTCCATGAATTTTAAAAGCAACACCTTGTCCACCCTCAGTCATTCTTAGTTTTACGGTCAAGGGCATATAGTTTTTGGCCTGTCTATAGTTACCGCAGCAAACTAAGCTAGATGCTTTGCAGGGCTCACCACAATACCTGCCAAAGCAAGCAACAATTGCATCGGCTACCTTGGCATATATTGTTTAATTTTGTTAAGGTCACCGTTATAAGATTTGTGGGCCCTTTTCAACTCTGCTATACACCGGTGTTTAATTGACAGAGCAAAGCGATTTCTTTAGGTTTGCGTTTGACGACTCTTTGAACTTATTTGAACTAAAGTTGGCTGCGTACACAGCACGCTTCAGTGAATTTCC
This sequence comes from Dreissena polymorpha, assembly GCF_020536995.1. Lineage (NCBI taxonomy): Eukaryota > Metazoa > Mollusca > Bivalvia > Myida > Dreissenidae > Dreissena > Dreissena polymorpha. Next base: position 48,228,577 of record NC_068360.1, read on the forward strand.
CAAGTGCCTTATGTCTTTAAAGTGTAGAATTGTGTGTTCACATGCTTTGCTCATCCCTGCATGACTCCTGGAGTCACCATCACCAGTATAACCAGTAACTTGAACCTCATTTGATATGTTACGGGCCACATTTTCAGACCATCTACCTTCGTCACCTATTGGATCTGACTCGGACATGTTTGCCGAGCAATGTCCTTTATGATTAGGGCAAACAACATTGTTCCCCTTGTTTCGTAATCTAGCTCCTATCGTGCAAAGTTTGTTGTCAATGTGTACCCCTATTATTTTCTTGTTTTTAGTGTTATTTTCAAAAAATGTGGTTGTCGCAATGGACCCCGCCTGAAATGGGGTTGACTCGGAATTGAACATAGGGTTATTGTAGCAAAGGTCATCCTCCACATTTACAGTTTTGGCATTTTTGACCTATTGTGGCATTTTCTTTTACACGAGTGACTCTTTGCTAATGCATGTTGCTAATATTGTCCACTTTGTATCTTTTCATTTACTTAATTACTAAATCTTTGCATGGCGGCCTGGTTTGGGGCTATGATGTTTGCATTATTAAAAAATATGCGTACACCTGTATGACTAATTGTTGTAATACACAGACCAAGCTGAAGGCCAATGTTTACCTTTGCGGCACGCCTACCCGGACCTTTTTTATTCTCAACCTCCTAATACAGATTGTGATAATCGCTCATGTATTAACACTTTGTACATTTTAGCCGCTAACGCCAACCTAGACCCCACCTAACTGAGTTAGCGGCATCAAAAATTAGATCCCCCTCACAGTTCGGCATATCATGTCTATGTTTTTTGAAGGCAGAATTAAAAAGAGCCTGGACCTTAGCCTGAATCATCAACTTATTGGTATACGAGTCTGGATGAAGTGACTCGTCATCACAGCCACTATACTCGTCAACTTCATTAGACGCATTCGGTCGGGGTCGCAACGCTGACACAGTTGTGTCCGTACCATCAGTATCTTTAAAGATTAGTACATTGTTAGTGGTGTGTACTCTACTCTCAAAGGCTTTCTTTTCCAACCTGACATACTTTTTGTCACCAACAGTAGGAAAATTTACAGTTTGACCCCTTTTTGGACTCACACTCCCCTTGTTGAACCAAACTTTGCGTAAATGAGCTTGTCGCTTAGACAGCACCATTGTTACTGACTCTTTTACTTAATAAAACAACCTACACAGTTTACAGTGTGAGAAAAATATTTTAAATTTGCACTAAATAATCAAATATTTGATAAAAATGCATATAAAAACTTTTATTTTCACAGATTGCACTGCAGAGAGTAGCTGAGACAGTCTGGGGTGTACTGAACATTGGCCCAGAAGGACTTCACACCAGACTGACTATTAACACCCGGTATTGACACTTTGGGGTCATATTTGTGACTGTATGTGCGAGAAGTGAATGTCTGTTAATGCATATGTAAAAAAACCTTTTTCTGGGGACATATGACATCTGAACTGCTACTAAAATCTTCTTATCACCCCCAAAATGAGGGGAAAAAATGCTCGAAAGAGCCTAAAGTACCATTTTGTTCAATTTAGAATATCGCTTTAGAGTGTTGCACTCTGGATCAGCAGACGATTTATTTCATAAATCAATCTCTGGGTTAATAGTCGCCATCTTTCGAACTACTTTTAAAAGTACAACAACAACAATAACAGTAGAAGACAATTTTAATTGCGAAAAGTTGAAAAATTGAGTACATGTGTCACGGTTGTTGAGTGGAATAGTGTTATTTTCAACTGTGTACGAAGCATGTGAACTGGTAGTGGAATAACCGAATTGTTGGTGGAAATGGAATTTAGAAATATATCTAATAATTCATCATTTTTCATGTCATGATCGTGTAGAATTATCATCAGCATCATTTCTGTGGAACATTTTAATATTCAAAATACAAGTGTTTCATAGCTATGGTGCTTTTGACATAGTTCACTAACCATCAAGACTGTAATGATTCATGCACACAGGTAAAGTAAATAATTGAATTTGTGCAGAATGTTTATTTTTTACAAATTATTATTTAATTTAACCAATTTATTTAAGATAGATTGCACTGAAACTCAAGTCTAAAGCTTAGTAGACACTTAAGCCAGTTTTCTGAGAAGAAACAATACAGAGTATAGCAGGCTCATGCGGCCTCTGGTTTATTTATTTGGCCTCGGCCTTTAACCTGGGTCCGCTTTGATTTCAGTTTTTTAGGCCCCATATCA